>NC_080420.1:107505530-107550316 GCF_029873635.1 Malania oleifera | reverse complement strand
ATAGGCCTGCGCCTCAGGGTTTTCAGGTTGGCATCGGTAAGGGTCCATGGAGAGGAGGTCGCGATAGGGGAGACCAGAGGCAGATGGCAGGACCTCGTGGGAACTAGGGTGCACTAACATACCTGGTGTGTCAGACATGCGGGAGACATCATTTGGGAGAGTGCCGGATAGACAGAGGTGTATGTTATCATTGTGGGAGACCCGATCACGTGATACATGAATGCCAAGGTCAGCAAGACCAGGTCCTAGCTCCCAGACCCTATTAGGGAGGACATCAGGCAGCTCGGGGAGGATACCAGGCGCCTTGTTGTTGCCAGCAGAGGAATGTGGCCCCAGCGCGAGTATACACTCTGATGCCAGGTGATGCAGAGGCTGCTACAGATGTGGTGATAGGTACATTTACTGCTTTATCACATCCAGTCATTGTTCTTTTTGACTCGGGTGCTACTCATTATTTCATTTCTACATCTTATGTTAAATTATCTGAGAATGAGACCCAGTCATTAGATATAGCAATGTCGGTAGCTACACCATCAGGATCAGTGATCAGATGTCAGAGGGTACTTAGAGGCTATCCGATAGAAATTTAGGGGAAAGTACTACCAGCAGATCTTATTGTGTTTGATATGTGTGGGTTTGATATAATACTGGGTATGGATTGGTTGGCTGTCAATCATGCCAACATTGATTGTTTTCAAAAATAAGTAATTTTCAGACCTCCTGGAGAGTAGGAATTCAGATTCGTTGGTTCACGGGTACGTGCTCCAATGCAGTTAGTATCCGCCGTGCAGGCGAGCAGATTACTCCTGGATGGAGGTCAGGGGTTTATAGCATTTGTGAAAGTAGTATCCGAAAATGAATTAAAGATTGACAGCACTCCAGTAGTACGAGAATTTTAAGATGTTTTTCCAGACGAATTACTTGGATTGCCTCCGGTGCGCGAGGTATATTTTCATATAGATTTACCTCTAGGGACTGCGCCAATTTCTAAGGTTCCCTATCGTATAGCTCCAACTGAATTGGGAGAATTGAAGGAGCAGTTGTAGGATTTGTTGAATAACGGGTTTGTACAACCTAATGTATCGCCGTGGGGAGCTCCAGTGTTATTCGTAAAGAAGAAAGACGGGTCCATGAGGATGTGTATTGATTACAGGGAGATAAATAAAGTTTCTATTAAGAATAAATATCCTTTACCCCGTATTGACGATCTATTTGATCAGCTCTAGGGTACACAGGTGTATTCCAAGATCGACCTTAGATCCGGGTATCATCAAGTGAGAGTAAAAGCGAAGGACGTCGCGAAGACAACCTTCATGACCAGGTACGGGCACTATGAATTTCTTGTTATACCATTTGGTTTGACGAATGCCCCAGCCGTGTTCATGAACTTGATGAACAGAGTTTTCAACCAGTATCTAGATCAGTTTGTGGTAGTTTTCATTGATGATATACTGGTGTACTCGAGGAGTTTTGAGGATCATGAGGTGCATTTGAGGCAGGTGCTGTAGACACTTAGGGAGGAGAAGCTTTATTCCAAGTTTAGCAAGTGTGAGTTTTGGCTTGAGAGGTGGCATTTTTAGGCCATGTGATCTCAGGGGATGATATTTCGGTGGATTCCAACAAGATCGAGGTGATAGTAAATTGGGCTAGGCTGAGAAACGTGCAGGAAGTTAGGAGTTTCTTAGGACTGGTAGGTTATTACCGTCATTTTGTTGAGGGGTTCTCAGCTTTGTCAGGTCCTCTTATGCGGTTGACTAGGAAAAATGTCAGATTTGTGTGGGATGAAGAATGTGAGCAGAGCTTCCAGGAATTAAAGTAGCGGATCATCACTGCACTAGTTCTAACGATTCTATTGGGAGGCGATGGTTATATTATATACAGTGACGCGTCTTTGAAAGGGTTTGGTTATGTGCTGATGCAGCATGGTAGGGTGATAGCATATGCATCCAGGCAGTTGAAAAAGTATGAAAAGAACTACTTTACTCACGATCTAGAATTGACTACAGTTGTACATGTACTGAAGATCTGGAGACATTAATTATATTGTGAGAGGTGTGAGATATTTTCTGATTACAAGAGCTTAAAGTACTTCTTTAAACAGAAAGAGTTGAATATGCAACAGAGGAGGTGGTTGGAACTTATCAAGGATTACGACTGTATCATCAGTTACCACCCAGGTAAAGCAAATGTGGTAGCTGATGCACTAAGCCATAAATCAGGAGACACAGTATAGCTAGCAGCGGTAGTTCAGCATTCGATTCTGATGGACTTAGAGAGACTTGGTGTGGAATTAGTGGAAGATGATACCCAGGCGCTTATTGCCAGTTTAGTGTTACAACCTGCATTATATGAAAAGATTAAAGCTGTTCAGAGAGATGACCCAGAGTTAGTGGAGGTGTTTTCCAGAATACAAGATGGTCAGGGGGAAGAGTTCAGTATTTTTGATGATGAGGCTTTGAGATTTCGCACCAGATTATGTGTGCCTGCAGATGACAGCATTAGGAGGATGATTTTAGAGGAGGCACATAGATCTCTATACACTGTTCATCCTGGCAGTACGAAAATGTATAGGGATCTACGAGGTTATTTCTGGTGGAATGACATAAAGAGGGAGATAGTAGAATTTGTGCGGCAGTATTTGACGTGCCAGCAGGTTAAGGCTGAGCACTAGAGGCTGACTGGACAATTGCAACCAGTTTTCATTCCTGAGTGGAAGTGGGACCATGTGTCCATGGATTTTGTTACTGGGCTGCCGCCGGCACCGCATGGTCAGAATGCCATCTGGGTAATAGTGGATAAATTGACAAAGAAAGCGCATTTTCTGCCCATCAAAGTCAGCTACCCAATGAACAGGTTAGTAAAGATTTACATACAAGAGATTGCGCGACCACATGGAGTGCCGGTATCTATAGTCTTGGACTGTGATCCACGTTTTACATCACGGTTCTAGAGGAGTTTACATGAGGCACTAGGGATCCAGCTAGCATTCAGCACAACTTTCCACCCTCATACCGATGTTCAGATTGAGAGAACAATCCAAGTATTAGAAGATATGCTTCGTGCTTGTGTGCTAGACTTTGGAGGTAGTTGGATTCAGTTTTTGCCGCTAATTGAATTTGCTTATAATAACAGTTATTAGATTAGCATCGGCACGACACCTTACAAGGCATTATATGGTAGGAGATGCCGATCTCCTCTTTTCTGGGATGAAGTGGGTGAAAGGTGAGCTTTGGGTCTATAGATAATTCAGCAAGCGTGTGATAAAATTCGACTTATTTGAGATAGGATCAGTGCAGCACAAAGTCGGCGGAAAACCTACGTGAATACTTGTCGCCGAGAACTGGAATTTGAAGTGGGTGATCATGTATTTCTGAAAATAACTCCACTGAAGGGGATCTTGAGATTTGGGAAGAAGGGTAAGTTGAGCCCTAGGTTTATTGACTCTTTATTTGGGTCAGTAGCTTATCGGCTAGTTTTACCGCCATCTTTATTTCGAGTTCATGACGTATTTCATGTTTCTATGTTAAGGAAATACGTCCCAAATCTTTCCCATATCATTAGCCATGCATAACTGGAAGTTAGTGAGTCTTTAGCGTATGAAGAAGCATTAGTACAGATCCTAGATAGGAAAGAACAAGAATTGCGCAGCAAGAAGATACCACTAATAAAAGTTCTATGGAGAAACCATGCGATTGAAGAAGCCTCATGGGAGCTTGAAAATGAAATCAGATGGAAATATTCCCATTTATTTGATGAATCATAGTATTGATGTATATACTAAGACAGTAATTTTATTTTTGTGAGTTCAGTGTAATTGTAATGTAGAGTATAGGTTAGGTAGTATGTTGATTTTGGGGGAAATTTTCTTTTATAATTGTAATCTCCTAGAACTACCCATGTAACCACGATATTCCTCCGCCATAAGTGAGGGCAGGTAATAAAATAAATAGACCATTTTGCCTTATGAGATGATAGAAGGGAATACAGATAGTAAATTTCGAGAACGAAATTTTATAAGGAGGGGAGAATGTAGTGACCCAAAGAATAATATTATTTTAATAATAAAGAGGGAGGAAAATGGAAATAGGAACAAAAGGAGGTAGTAGACTTCGTATTTTGAAGATAATAATAATAACAATAATAATTTCAAGCAATTTCCAGGCTTCGTCGACAAATACAGGGATTCGTCGACAAAGGTCTTCAGGATCTCGTCGATGAGGTTCCATTTTGTCGACGAGAAAATATCGAGTGGCGGATTTGGGCTACTTTGAATTTCGTCGACGAAGGATAAGATTCATCGACAAATTTATTGAAGGACTCGTCGATGAGGTGACGTGTCTCTTTAACGAATCTGACCCTATAAATAGTAAAAACTCAGATTTTTATTCCCTTTCAACGCTCCTCTCTCTCTTTCTCCTACGGCCCCTCTCCCCTCTCTCTTTGATTTCGGCCCCTGCCAGTCACCAGATTGACGATTTGAAGCCACCACGATGCTTCTGGCGAAGTTCTTTACAAGTCTGTAGGAGCGGATCGTTGGTAAATTCATCCCAAATTTAGGGTAAGGTTTTTTAGCCCATTTTTGGCCTTCTGACAGTTATAGGAAATGATGTAGGTGAAGAAATACTGATATTCTGTTCTAAAAAATGTTGTTTTCAGGGTGTTATATAGGAGGCCCTACAGGTGTTAGGCCAATATACTATAGGAGCTTTTTAGTAGTTAAGGAAAATATGTTATGCTAGATATTTTTAAAATATTATATAGTTTATTAAATTATGAAAATTATGTATTAAAGTATGGTGTGGCTTGAGAATATGAATATAGTACGAAGATGTGTTTTATGAGTTTTAGTACCATGATTTTATGAATTTCAGTATTATGATTTTACAAATTTTAGTACCATTATTATACGAATTCTAGTATTATGACTATGTAGTTTCAGTGTTATGATTATACAGTTCTTAGTATTATGATGTATAAATTACAGTACAGTTTATGCAGTATCATGGTTATTATGGTTATTTCAGAATCATGGTAAATCAGATAGTTGTATATAGAGATATATTATATAGTATCAGACCCTCTTAGACTATGCAGTTACAGAGCACGGTACCGTTGCTACAGATATTTATGTTATGAGTGCAACCACCTATTTAGATAATACGTGGTAGTAGGTCGATCACCTAAGCCCTTGATGTGGACAGGCTCCCCATCAGATATGGGTTGAGGTGTGCAAATCAGACTGATGGAGTATAGTGATTTATTCCTGGTTGGCCAGCCAGGGTAAATCCCGCCTACAGGCTGCACAACCCTGTCATGAGGGGTTAAATCATGACACACAGTTATCCACAGGGAAAGTTTTCAGTTACTATTACGTATGTACAGATTTACAGAAACAGGGAACATATTTATGTACACTATAATCAGATTACATGAAAACAAATTTTCATAACACTGTAACTCATTTGTCATACACTAGTAATAACATATTTTGTCTTACTGAGCGGTGACTCATCCCAGTGTTAAATCATTTTTTTTCAAGTGATCCAGGTAGGCGAGCAGACCAGGCTCGCAAATAGAGGGGCTTCAATAGTGCCTTGTCAGTGAAGTGAGTATTGTGGAGAATTTTTGTATATTCCAGTATAGTTTAGGGTATTTTAGGAAACATATATATATATATATATATATATATATATATATATATGTATATTTTGGAGAAACATGCTAGTACTCTGGTATTAGTATTGTATATGTATTTACCTATGGTTATGTTTATTTGATTTCTACTTCTCGCTGCTTAGATTAATGATTAGGTTTACCCTAGTATGGTATCAGAACATGTAGATTATCATAGTGTATATATATATATATATATGTATAAAAAAAACCCGTTAATTAAGCAGGTCGCTACACTATATCTCCTCCTTTTACTACTACTTCGTGTGGTGAGTCTTCTTCTTACCAGACTGAATCTCCACACTAGGCCATTTCATCCTTGGGACCCTTCTCCGCACCTCCACAGTCAGATGCATCCAATCCTTCCCAAGTAAGTATCTTATCTCCGATATCCTCTCCCTCATCTACTATTCTAGCAGAACCTCACCCTTATAATACCAGACTATGTAATAACATTACAAAGCCAAAATATATCTTTGACCTTCACACAACCACCACTCCATCCACTATTGAACCTTCCACCTTTAGACAGGCCCAACAATACCTCCCATGGCGACAAGCCATGAGCGAGGAATACAATGCTCTACTTTCCAATCACACATGGTCTCTTGTTCCACATACTCCTACACAAAATGTCATTGGGTGTAAGTGGGTCTATAGGATTAAAAGGAATCCTGATGGGGCCATAATTCATTATAGAACTCGCTTAGTGGCCAAAGGTTTCCATCAACGATCTGGGATAGATTTTTTTGAAACCTACAACCCGATTCAAACCTGCTACTGTTCGGTTATTACTTACTCTTGCTGTAACTAACGGTTAATCTCTTCGCCAACTAGATGTGAATAATGTGTTCTTGTAGGGCTCTTTATCTGAGGCAGTTTTCATGGACCGGCCCCCTGACTTCACCAACTCCGATCTTCCTAATCATGTTTGTTGCTTACACAAGACCATATATGGGCTTTGACAAGCCCCTTGCGCATGGTATCATGAACTTCACAATTTTCTTATCTTGGAAGGCTTCACTAACTCTTGGTTGGATAAGTCAACACCTACCCTCTCTCCTCCAGTGTCAACCCCTACCATTGCTCCTCTAATCAAGTCTCAATTATCTTCTTGAGTCTTGATTGCAACATTCACCGTGTATATATCATTGTTCATTTCTGAACATGGATAATAGCAATGTACAGTCATTTATCATTAAGCATTGGAATATATAAGATTAATTACTTCATAACGTATTTTGATTAAATGCCGGCATGGGAGACCAAGTGAATGGTGGAGGACTGAATGTAGATGAAGGAAAAGTGATTGCAGCAGTTCTTCGACAGTAGAGGCAGTGGAGCACGAAGTGTTCAAGGCTTGTTCTATTAATCATGATTGTTAAATCTAACAAAATAGCATCATATACATATGCATGTACATGACACATGAATAATTGATAATTTGTTTTTGACAAAATTACCATACTGAGCCTAATAAATATACACATTACACACATCTAGTAATTTATTAACCTGGAAGGAAGTTCAAGAGGTGATGAATGCTTTTCATTGAAGTTTATGAAATTTAATTATATTGATTTTTGATTGGAGTTTGTGATAGTTAATTACATTTTTGAATTCTTATGCTATGAGTATTTAAAAAAAAAAAAAAATCAATTGAGTTCATTGAGAAAATTGTGGAGTTTGTGATTATAATTGATTGTTTGTTGTTGATCATTTCATTGTATTATTTCATCATTTTGGATACTAATTTATTGCTTTTATTTTTGGATGGATGGGTAATTTTATTCAGTTAAAAGAATAGAACAAAAAAGGAAAACAAATAGGCGTAAGAAATGTCAGAATGAGTTTCTTATTATGTTCGTCTATATCCAAAAATTATTAATTATTGGTTCGTCATGTATATGATGCTAATATGTTAAATATCTTAAATTTAACGGGCTTCTAATAGAATAGAGATTTCATAACTAAAAGCATTTTCTGATAAATTTTAATGGCAGTTTATAAATTTTACGAGACATTTTTAACATCTATAGCATTTAATACAGAAAACTCTCTTTATGCGTTGATGTTCATTTAAAATACCAAATTATCTTCATATATTGCAAAACATATTCTTATCTTAGTAATTCAGTTTAATATTAACTAATAATTTCTCATAATCGCTTAAATTCTCTAAAGACCTATTCTATGCGTCATAATAAGCCATAAATTAGAAACAAATTAATTTTTTATTAAAATTTATTTTATGTCATATCAAAATTTATTATGATTTTTAACAAAAAATTAAAAATTAAAAAAATAGAATCACATAAAGCACATGTGAGGGGCCAGTGGTAATAATTTGAAGGGCGTGACATTTTGAAGAATAAAATAGAATGAAATAAAATTAATTAATAAATTTTCACTTCTAGTAGAATTCATTCCATTTGTATTACATATTGGATCAATATATTTTGCAATAATAATAATAATTAAGAGAAGGACAAAAAACACTTACCCACCTTAAGGTCTAATAAAAAGACAACAAACTCCTCTGAGGTTTTAAAAATTTCAGAAAATTTTTATGAGATTTTAAGAATTTCAGGAACATCCCTTAAAGATTTGCCAAAAGAACAAGTTTCTTGAGGGAAGTTTGTACCTATTTGGTAAATTTTAGGAACATTTTTTAAACTTTAAGAAAATTTGTAATATATTTTTGAGTAAAAGATACTCACCTCCTTTAATGTTTTTAAAAAAGACAACAACTTCTCGTGAGTTCCAAAAATATGAGAAATTTCTCTTGAAATTTGCCAAAAAGATTGACATCTCTGTTAAAAAAAATTGTCTTTTTATAAAATAGAAGGAAAAACTTGTATCTTTTTTACAATTATTAGGATAGGTTATTGAAATTCTTAAACCTTTAGAAAAGTTATCTAGAATTTTTTTAAACCTTAATGAGGTTATGTCATTTTACCAAATCTCAAGTTAGTATCTTTTGGCCTATTTTTTTTAAACTAGAGAGGTTTCCGTTTTCTTGATTTTCGAGCAAGGTAGAGTGTCTTCCGCGAGGGAAAGAAAAAGAATATATGCTGTGTTGGACAAACAAACTAATCAACGCGCAATGGGTGTCTTTAGAACAAAATTGGAAAGTTGTGCTCTTGGGAATGGCAATTGGCAGCGATACATCTCTTCTTCTTCTTCTTCTTCTTCTTCTCTGCATTTGCCACTTGCCACGGCCACACCGTTTGGAAACTTCTTTTCTACTCCTCTTGCACAGAAGAAATACCATTTAAGTGAGAGTCTTTGTCTAGTCGATTGCCATTTGCCACTACTTTTTCTTTGGCTTTTCCAGTGCACCTCTGCTAAGCAACTCTACATTGTTCATAACCTGGGTTTTCTTTCCTCTCCTTTCCTCTCCACTGAGTTTCATCCATTATCCACCTCCCCAATTCATCTCTCTTGGAGTTCAATCAAAGGTGGGTGCAGCTATCATCTTCCGTCAGATGTTGGGCATGGACTAGAATTTGTGTTTGATCTCTTCAAGCCTTGCTTATTTTATTTCTTTTCAGTTTCATACAGATTTGTTTTGCTTCAATTTCAGCTTTTCTTGTTTCTTTGCGTGATTGGAATAAGGGGACATTTTGACCACTCAAATAAAGGCATTTTCAATTTTCTGCTTTGTTGTCAATTGTTCAAGTTCTGGTTTTGTTCTGAGTTAATTTTATTCTTTTCTTCCGAGTAGCAGGTTTGTAATAATGTTAGCTCATGTGGGTTGCCATATATACCATTGTTGAAAAAAAAAATAAAAATTCACATCCTAAGCACCTTCAAGGTTTGGTTCACGGAATGGAATGATGTGAGGATGGAATGGAGTGAAAATTTTAATAAAGAATAGGCAAAAATTAGTTGCATGTTTGCTTAATCGGAGTGGAATGGAATCTGGCGGAAGGGAATTGAATTTATCATTTGATTTCTTCATTCTATCTATTTAAATTTTCATTTCATTCCATTCCATTCCCATTCCATCCTGCAAGCCAAACCTGATGTAAGTGAGATTCAAGTCTGTTCCAATTCCTATAGGAAACATATAGTTATACCAGTGTTGGAAAAAATATTCGCAACACAAGCACCTTAAAGTCGACTGCATAAACGTAGGTTACATATCGCTTTGTTTGTTTGCTGTAAACATGTTTTGAGTTTGGATAAAACTCAAACAATACAAATGCCCATCGTATGCGTGTTACAGGCGTAAAGCAAATCACTCCAAACACTTTTTCAACAAGACAGCTTTCATCTTTCACTTTTGCATTAATATATATGGGATTTACCCTCTTAACTCACCTTGTATGTATGTACACGAAGAATGAACACTTTTTTGGGGTTATCTTATATAGATAAATGCATTGTGAACATACACTCAATTAATCCAAATGCATGTAACCATGGCGCCTATTGGGTTTCCAACATGCACAACTAGTTGTGTGACTTGTGTTGTAATTGTTCAGAGACTCGCATGACAGGTACTGCTGTAGTCATTGTATGACATGAAATGTATATTGCTCTTCTCTGATTTCATATCAGAATCTTAGTCAATTCATTTGGCTTCTGTATCACGCTGGTTGTGAGACTGGAGATTGATGGTTGGGATGACCAATGCTATGTCATAGTTGTTTTCCTTATACTTCTGAGCAGTTGTGTTATAAGGTTTCCAATATTTCTTTGACTGTTCTATGCTATCTTTCTTTTCATTTGTCATTTCGATGCTGATTTTTATATTCAATTTTGTAAAGGAAATGGGTTGTATATTTGTTATTCATATAATTGTTTACTGCTCAGATTGCTTTAAAGTATTAAATGCCTTTATGTGATTCTGTTTTCTGTTAGTGAATGTGGATTATTCTTTTTCTTTATTATTAATAATTATATTAATACTATTATTGGGTGAGCATGAGTATGGCTTATTTCTGTTGTTCAAATTTGATCTTTGTAGTCCATTTGTTTAAATATTTTCGCCATATACTGTAACACTTAGTTGGTTAGTCCACGTGTTTGGGCTGTTTGGGTTACACATGGATTTGGTTTTCATTAATTATAGCATATTGCAGTTAGAATTCTATGATAATCTGAAATGGATGATCATTTTTGTTAATATGAGTTTCAGCTTAGTGATGGAAAAGACCAACAATGATGGCTGGGATGAGATCTCAGTCTTTGGCGACAAGGGTGGAATTGGGTTCATTGATTTTGCAGATGATAAATCAATATCTGAGTGTGACCTGAGTGAAGAAGGTCCTGTTGTCATTTCATTTCCATTCCCTTTCATACAAGGAATGCCCCGGTCTGTCCTTGTTGGAGAAACTTCGAAACATTCAATTACTTTAGAGAACACCACTAGCAATCCAGTAGAACTTTGGTCAGTTAGGATATACTGTTCAAATCCTCCCGATTCTTTCACTTTATCTCTGATGGAACCACCGTCATCAGATTCAGATACAGAACAAATCCAGGCATTTGTAGAGGGGTATTGTCTAGAGGATAGAGTACTTTTACCACGAAAGACTTTAACTATCTGGTTGTCTTGCAAACCAAAGGACATTGGATTGCATACATCTGTAATTTATTTCGGTGTGGGGGACCATAGGATTGAGCGTGTGGTTTTCCTTTTGGCTGAAGATCAGGTGTCCCAATCTCTGGCTTCAAAGAAGCCTTTTTCAAGAGTTCCAAGAGGAAGACAGTTTGTCATGCCCCCAACTGTGGCTTCGAAGAATCCTTTTTCAAGAGTTCCAAGAAGAAGACAGTTTGTCACTGATGAGTTCAACGTCACTTCTCGTCCCGGTAAGGCGACTACCCATCAGCGATTTATGTACAAGCTTCCTGACTTTCCAATTCCAAATGATGTTAGAGAGTTGTTGAAGGATAAACAGATTCCGAAGGTAATTACAGAAGGTTTGATGAGGCATAATTATGCTGCGTACTTCACCACACTAATTATAATGGAGGAGCTACATTTGGAGGTAATGTGTAATGCTAATTTAAATAATTCAAAATTTCAAAATAAAATTTTTCATTCATTCAGAAAAGAAAAAGCAAAATTATTTTTAAAGAACTAAATGATTCAGATGAAAAATTTCCAATGTTGGCCTGAAAATTTGTGAGTTCTGTCTGTTTCAGGGAGAAATGAGATGTCATGACATGAATAATGTCATGATGATGAGAAGAGGGCTTGAGGTCTTGGCTCTTGAGGTCCCAGGTCTGGCTGAGAGAAGGCCTTCTCTTCTAATTGGCGACTTCATTTTTGCAAAGCTTGTCTCTCAATGTGCAGACAACTCCACGTACCATCAGGTTTACTACTACTTAGTGGACCCTCTCTCCTCTCGTATCAAAGGGATTGAAACATTTATATATACTTATGCTCTCCACTGCTTTTAATGTTCTAAATTATTTAATCTCCAAATGATTTATGTCTTGTGCATGTTCTAACCACTAGAAGTACCAAGCTTCTAGTGCGCGCACCACTAGTTTAGCAATGAGAGATAATAGCGTTTTTGGTTTTTTAAAAATACAACAGTTCCTGAATTGGGTATTCTGCAGGGTTCCATATGTCGTGTTGAGGCTGATGAGGTGCTTTTAAGATTTCCCAAAAAATTCTGCATGTCTCATCGAAATGGAAATCTCTACAGTGTTCGATTCACTTACGACCGATTGAACATGAGGAGGTTGTATCAGGCTGTCCAAGTGGCAGAGACTTTAGATAAAGGCTTTCTCTTTCCATCTCAATTGAGCAACAGAAGATCGATTAAAGCATCTTCAGTTGTACCGTATACTAGTGTCAATAAGGAGCAGCTGACTTGTGTTGAAATGATCCTTGGTTGCAATGGTGCTCCTCCCTATGTGATCCATGGTGCTCCAGGTACAGGCAAGACACTGACCTTGGTGGAAGCGATCTTACAATTATATACAACAAGAAAGAGCTCTCGAATTCTTGTGTGTGCCGCTTCAAATAGTGCAGCAGATCATATACTAGAGAAGCTAATTAACAATGAATTTGTTGGAGTGAAAGAGCAGGAGATATTTAGGCTAAATGCTCGCAGTCGCCCTTATGACGATGTTCAACCAAATCATATTCGCTTTTGTTTTTGTCAAGAATTAGTTTTCAAGTGTCCTCCATTCAAGGCCTTGATGCGTTACAAAATCATCATTTCTACCTATATGAGTGCATCATTTCTATATGCTGAAGGTATCCAACGTGGCCATTTTTCCCATATCTTCTTGGATGAAGCTGGCCAAGCTTCAGAGCCAGAAGCAATGATCCCTATATCTGGCCTTGCTCAAAGGTCAACAGTAGTTGTATTGGCTGGAGACCACATGCAACTTGGTCCTACTATCTACTCCAAAGATGCAGAAGCTTTTGGTTTGGGAAAATCTTATCAGCAAAGGCTTTTTGAATGCAAATTTTACTGCAGTGGGGATGAAAATTATGTGACTAAACTTGTGAGGAATTACCGCAGTAGCCCGGCGATTCTGGATCTCCCTTCAAAGCTTTTCTATGGGGGGCAATTGATTGCATGTAAGGAAGATACATCCTCTTCATCAATGAACTCCTGGGAAAGCATCCTTCCTAACAAAGAATTTCCTCTTCTTTTTATTGGCATTCAAGGTTGTGATGAGAGAGAAGGAACTAATCCGTCATGGTTTAATCGAATTGAGGCAAGCAAGGTTGTTGAGATCATTAAGAAACTGAGAGAGAGTACGGAAGTGAGTGAGGCAGATATTGGGGTAATAACGCCTTATCGCCAGCAAGTGCTCAAAATAACCAGGGCACTTGAAAGTTTGGACATGCCCAATGTTAAGGTTGGTAGTGTTGAGCAATTTCAGGGACAAGAGAGAGAAGTTATAATTGTGTCTACTGTCAGATCAACAAATAAACACAATGAATTTGACAGAATTTACTGTCTTGGATTTCTTAGCAATCCAAAGAGATTTAATGTTGCAATTACCCGGGCCAAGTCTTTACTCATTATTGTTGGAAATCCACATGTAGTCAGCAAGGTATGTATATTACTAATTATTTATCTTCCATTTTTCAAACAAGTCCAAGGAAACAGCCTCTTTGCATTAAAGCAGCAGGGAGCTCCCCCAATTCCATTTTAAAAATTTATTTCTTTGAAGTTTATTCATATTTCTGTTATGAACATTTTTCTTTATAAAAAATCATTTAGGCATGTGTATGTGAAGCTTTTATTTATTTTTTGATTTAACCTTCTATTTGTTATATATCCTGCTCCTGTCTCGGCACATCATACCACATTCTTGTAACATTGCTTTCATTTCTTTACAAATTGTCTTGTTAAAAATATTTTTTTTTTGTTTTCCACTTTTACGAGTAATCTGCATGTCCATCTTTCATAAACTGCAAACACTAGCGTGCTGTAAGACAACAAATATATAGCAACTGCATTAGTTGATTGTGATCAAGCAGTTCATAGACGGTACAACCATCTATACAGCATTGAATCAAGCAGGTTTATGACTTCATATTTTCGGTTGTTGGTAGATATGACCATTCAAAAAGAGAGAAAGATGACACATGCATGCTCACAGATGTAGATTCGTCAATTTGTTTGCATGTTTTTATTTGCGTGTTTGGGCTCTCGGCAAGACCCTATTTTTGTCTCACTGAATTAGCAATTATAGTTAGCATAAACGGTATGCTGCATCATTATCTCATTTTTGTTTCCCACGGAAACAAGTATTTGGTGCCCTGTAGAAAAAAAGAAACAGACAAATTTTTTTACAGGAGTGAGTTAGACACTTGGGCCTGCTTTGAAAAGCTTTTCCATTTCAAACATCATCCTTTTTGTGTATAGATATTGCGATTGTTTTCTTGAGATCACTGTTCAATTTATAAAAGCAGTCTGGGCAACAGCACAAAAGTAATCATTGGGATGCAAAAGAAAGCTTCAAAATGTCTGGGGAAGAGTAAACTCTCAATTTAGAATGAATGAGATGAATTGTCGTCCAGTTTAGCATAGCCCAACCAAAGAGACATTTTGGGATGCTGAGCATAGTATTAAAATGGGTTGTTTGTGTTTGGCAGGACCCTTACTGGGACAAGCTTTTAAGGCTTTGCTCTGCCAATAATTCTTACCAGGGCTGTCCTCTCCCAGAAAGGCAAATCAATGCTGATGAAGGGTGACTCTTGGGGGGAGAACCAGCTGAGTGATTGGTTATTTCAAGCTGAAGAAATTCCAGGGTGGGATTATGCCAATGTACATCTAATAGGTATTGGTGATTTTACCTGCTATTACGCTCGATACGTATAATGGATTCGTATGTAATGTTAATTATATCCTTGTATAATATAGGATGCATTAAACGAAGCTTGTAATTGAATGGGAAATCCAAATTTCCAATCATCTCGTCTACTATTGGAAGCTCTATTCCCAGATTATAATTTCTCTTTTCATGAAATCAAATAGCTGAATTCATGGCTAATTTTTCTCTTTTTTTTTTCCAGCCCCTTTCAACTTATTGAGCATCCAGCCTGATTTTTCTGAGATTTCATGATTTTGGTTCAAAGTTTTAGTAGCTATATGTTTTATTTTTATGGGCGTCAATTTTCATCCTTAAAAGGTTTTATTTTATGTTAGGAGAGACCTTACATTTGGAGTTGTATTGGATTTGGATAAGATATAATACAAAATTGTATTAAAATTTATCCAAATCCACTTAAATCCTGTTGGGGTTTTGCAGATCAAGTAATTGATGGATAAAAATAAATAAACAAACACATACCAATATTGACACCAGAGTTACGTGGTTCGGCCAAATTCCGGCCTACGTCCATGGGAGCGAGAGATTATTATTTACTGGGAAAGATACAGAGGAGGAGGAGGATACAATCACTCAACTCTCACTCAACTCTCTTATGCGCGCTGCAACACACCACACTCTCTTCTCTCTCTTATCTCTATCACTTATACAACTCCACACACAGCACATATATATACACACAGCGGGAGCAAAAACTTCAACGGGCGGTGGCAAATGTCAACATGTCCGGCAGAGCAGGTGGAGCAGCAAAGGTTGACGAAGAAGCAGCCGGCGCCGTAGATGTTGAAGGAGCAGCAGCCGTCTGCTTTGACTGGGTATGGATCCATCAAATCCAAATTTAGGGTTTGAAATTCATGCTCCCAATGCAGCATTAGTGATAAGGGTGATACAATTAGTTCATAAAATACCTATTCTTATGAATATAATTAGGGTTTAGTCCCTTATAAAAGAAAATTATTACGTTATGAAATAATGAAGCCAATAAGAATGAATTTTTTTTTTCTTTCTAAAAGAAGATCTATAACAAGGAATGGATGTTTATTATCAAATTTCTTATTCTTATATATATATATATATATATATATATATATATATATATATATATATATTGTAAGCTATCAAAAATTTTTATTTGGAAAAACTCTATTCTAAGAATTGATAGATATTGTGTAACTCAACTTTTTTTATGAAGAATTCACAAGGTTTAGGAATAAAATTTTGAACCTAATACTTAGAAAGTCCCTAGAAACTTGTATATAACGCCCAGTGCAAAAGACTTTGTTATTGGGTCTTATAAAGGACACAATGTAGACATTTTTGAAATTATTAGTTGTCGAAGATTTCAAAAAATAACAGAGTTTTCTTGAGGTTTCAAAAACATCAAAAACCCCCTCTTAGGTTTGCCAAAACTACAGAAACCTCTCCTAAAAAAATGTCATTTTTCAAAATACAATGAAATATTTGTGTCTTTTTAACAAATTTCAGGAGAGGTCCTTGAAATTCTCGAAACCTCAAGGGAAGTTTTTAGAATTTTTAAAACCTCAAGAGAGGTCATTATTTTTTTACTAAACCTCAGAGGAGGTTAGTGTCTTCTACGTTTTCTTTTATAATAGATAACTAGAATTGTCATTATTATTATTATTATTATTTTTTATGGAAACAATCTAATGACATCCTTGGAGTTTTCGAAATATGATACTTCACCCTATGATTTTCTAAAAACTATCACAAAATCGCTTGATCTTTAATTTTATTGACAAAGTGAAGCTTACGTCATTTGACTATTAATAAACTGTTAGTGAAAAAATAAAATAAAAATTTACCATTGATATTTATCCTTTCTCTCAATTTTAATAAGATAGATTAATAACATGACATTAATTTAATAAATTAAGTTGGAATATTGATAAGTTAATTATAATATTCTTAAAAATAAAACTTATAAGTGAATGAACTCATAGTGATTAGGTCGGAACAACCACTATACATGAGTATGACAATATAATTAAATTATTATTTTTAAATTTAAAAAATTATGAAAAAAATAATACTTATAATTCAAAAAAAATACTTAAATAACTATATTGTTCCAACATATTTGTTATATGTATATCATGCAAATAAAATGACTAAACACATATTTAAGAAATAAAATAGAGTTACAAGATTGGTTTGAATCCGACGGTTGGTCAACATGCTTCTGCTTTCCAAGTCTAATTGAATACCATATTTAATAACATAAAAAATTGAATAAAATTAGAAAATTTGGTGAATTTTCTCGAATAAAGTTCAACCAATTCACATAAATTTGAGTTTTCTTTATGCATTTAACATTCATACCTTATACATGTAAGAATTAATATTCAATTTTATAATTCTAATGTATAAAGAATGAATTTTAAAATATGTTTGATAAATTACTTGAATTTAAAAATATTGAACTATGTTTTATTTATTTTATGAAAATTACATCTAACAAACATTTTATAGCATTATAATTGCTAGGTATTTTTTTTAATAATTTATTATTAATTTATTTTTTCATGTATTCTTTTAAAAAATGAAATAATAATAAATTTTTTTGCTATACTAATGTTAATGAAAATCGGTTTGATCTTCGAGTTAATTAATTAATTTTCAACACACTAGACTAATCAAATTTTAATTTAATTTTCTAAATTGGTCTCATTTTAAAATAATATTTTATTATGGATAAAATTTATTTTTTCGCATATATTTAATGGTTGATTAATAGTCAACTAACGAAAGGTACAAATTGTCAAAAGAAAAAATAATATTAAAATTAAATTTCAAAGAGTTTTGTGATAATTTTTCGAAAATTTAGGGGTATAGTGTCATATTCCTAAAATTCTGGAGATATTGTTAGATTTTTACTTTTTTTTTTTCTCTATATATTAGGTCCGATGGATCACTTGTCCACTAATTTTAGTTGAGGTCAAAAGGTAAACTAATTCTAGCAAATCATAGAGATTATTCGAAGTTTTATAACTTAAATTTGGGAGGATGAATATGATTGGTGATGAGACAAGGTGATAGTATTGCATAAATCTATTATGGTAACACTTAATTGTGACTTACCTTAACTTTGATTTTTTTTTTTAAAGGAGCATGACACCTCCATTTATTTATTAATATGCCCTCACTTTTAGCGGAGGAAATTAAAGCTGTGGTTACAAGATAAACAAAAGAGAGAATACAGATAATGAATTAAAATCCTCTCCAAAAACAACACTAACAACCAACCAAACCAATACAACAAATCTAAACAATGCTAACTAAGAAACAAGTCTAAACAGATCTAGAAAAACTCGAAAGTTGAATTAACGACGAAAGAAAGTGAAACTCAACCTATCCATCCGAAGTATACCTTTCAGAGAACACGATAAAAGATGTTGTTTTTCGTAAATTAATTAAAAAGAGTAATCAACTTCATTTTTCACTTCAAATATTTAGGAATTTAGAATAACTGTTAATTTGGTTATTTGATTTATATGATTCAATTTGGTTAATCAATTTATTTGATTCAATTTCAATGTTTAACCAACGGTAACCCGAAATTTATATAACATAAATAAATGTATAACCTTATCAATCTACCTATTTATAATGTCTTAAGATTACAAATTTAAGACGCGTGGTTATAGTTTATTGATAGTTTCTGAGCTGGAGAGGCTGCAGGGTTTTGTAGATGTGGAGAACAAGGTTTCTCAGAGGGCGTTGGAGAAGGCTGGGTTCCTTAAGGAAGGTTTGCTGAGGAAATTCATTTTTGTTGAGGGAAGAATGAGAGTTGTGTTTGTCTGTAGTCTTCTGTCAACAGATCCCTCTATTGCTCACTCATAATCTGAAGTTCTTCTGGTTTGTCATGCTTGATTCTGTACTAGTTAGCAATAAGAGTTGCTGATCACTGAAAAGGCAACGTAAGAATGGTCTTTGGCTTTCATCTGAACCAATCTACAGCCTTATCACAAGGAACCATGAACAACTAGAATTCCTTTCCAAAGTTCTAATTTGCCTTGGGTGTCAATCTCTTAACATTGCATTTTTTATTTTTTTTTTTCAAAAAATGCTGTCTATCACATGCCCACATGACGAAAAGTGAGTAGGAGAGAGGGACAGATGAGTTTGTGTATTCACCATTTCTCTAGTATGATGTGAGTGTTAAGAATTAGGAAAGCCTATGAAACTGAAACTGATAAAAGGAAATTTTGGAAGAAATCTCAGTTTTCTAAATTGAAGAGTTAACTTGGCTATCTTATAGCCTTACACAGCAAAGCTTGAAAAACAGAAAAAATAACAGCACACGTTTAACAGTTCCTAATATCGTGGTAAGACTAATTCAATCAAACAACTAACCTTTAACAATAGGGATTTATTGACAGAGTGGTAACAAACCACTAAAGCAACCTAACGTCTAGAATAACAAACATAACAATTCCTCCCTTAAACTGAATGCTTCAAGCACTCAATTTATATCCATCTCGGAACAAACTCCCAATAGCCCTCGCGGGTTCAAGAAAACATCCAACTTTAGTGGTTTAGTCATCACATCATCCAACTGTTCTCGTGTCCCACAATGCACCAGCTCCACTGTACCAGCCTTTGTGAGCTCTCGAAGAAAATGGAAACGTACATCTATGTGCTTACTACGACCATGCATTACTGGGTTCTTTGAGAGTTTGATTGCAGAACTACTATCACAACAAATAATAGTTGACTTGCCTTGATTCTGACCCAGCTTTCCCAACATCCTTTTCAACCATACTGCTTGGCATGCACATGAAGCTGTAGCAATAAACTCTGCCTCTGTGGTAGATAGACTTACTACTGGTTGTTTTCTTGATGAACAGGATACTGCTCCTGAACTCAGCAAAAACACATAGCCTGAAGTACTCTTTTTGTCCTCCGAATCTCCAGCATAATCACTATCAGTGTATGCCACAAGTTCATTATCTCCTCCCTTCTTATAGAAAATTCCAAACCCAGTTGTACCTTTCAAATATCTCAGCACCCTTTTTGCTACCCGTAAATGAAGCTCAGTAGGATTTTCCATATATCTACTAATAAGACTCACCACAAACATCATGTCAGGTCGAGTAGCTGTCAGATACATGAGACTACCCACAATCTGTTTATAGTAAGTCTTGTCCACCTTAACTCCACCTTCATCCTTCACGAGCTTAAAGCTAGAAACAATAGGATTATATATAGAATTACTTTTGTCCATTCCAAACCGTTGCAGCACCTCCAAAGCATACTTCTTTTGACTGATAAAAACACCATCAGATCTTTGCAAGACTTCAAGACCAAGGAAATACCTCATCTTACCAAGATTTGTCATGCCAAACTCATGCTTCATTGCATTTTTAAACTCTGCAAACATTAATTCATCAACGTAGAGACTTACAATTAATACTTTGCCTTCTTTGCTTGTCTTGATGAACAATGTATGCTCATAGTCACACTTCTCAAAGCCTTCTTTCATGAAATAGGCCTCTATACGGCTGTACCAAGCACAGGGTGCTTGCTTAAGCCCATAAAGTGTCTTCTTTAACTTGTAAACCTTCTGTTCATTTCCCTTTTGCACATAACCACAAGGCTGCTCCACAAAAACCACTTCATTCAACTTACCATGTAAAAATGCAGATTTCACATCTAATTGGTCGATAGTCCATCCTCTTTGAGCTGCAAGTGCTATCACCAATCGAATTGTCTCCATGCGTGCCACAGGTGCAAATACTTTAGTATAGTCTACCCCATGTTGCTAAGTATACCCCTTCCCTACAAGCCTAGCCTTCTATTTGCTCCCTAGGTAACTCCATCAATTCCCACGTATCATTGTTGTTTATTGCTTCCATTTCTAAATCCATGGCTCTCCTCCATTTCTTACTCTTCACAGCATCTTCAAAATGAATAGGATCAATAGTTGCCAACATGGCCAAATAAGCTTCATTATCTTCTTCAGAAATGCCTTATCCTGTTTCATAATATCTCATCCAAATTGGTGGTCTCCTATTCCTCCCTCCATTCGAGCTAGGAGAGCTTTCTTCGATCAAGGAATTTGAGGAAAAATTCTCTTCGGCTGCGTCTACATTAGCTTCAGGATCATTAGCTTCAGGGTCAAATTCATATTCGCTCCCCTCTTCATTATCATCAAACATAGTTGCTTCCTCCTCAAGATCACCCCATTCCAAGTCACACACAATGGATTCTTCGTATTTCTTGTCCCAATCCCAATTCTTGTCTTCTTCGAATACAACATCCCTACTTATTATGATTCTTTGTGAAACTAGATCATAAAGCCTATAAGCCTTGGATTCCTCACTAACTCCCAACAAAACACAACTCAAGCTTTTATCATTCAGCTTAGTTCTTTTACTGTCAGGCACATGAACATGGGAGATACATCCAAAAACTCTAAAATGCTCAACTCAAGGCTTAACTCTGCTCCAAGCTTCTTCTGGGGTCTTATTTTTCACTGCCACTGTTGGACTTCGATTTAAGATGTGCACTGTCCAATTGACTGCTTCAGGCCATAAAGTTTTTGGAAATTGCTTTTCGGAAATCATACTACGAACCATATTCATAATAGTTCTATTCTTCCGTTCTGCAACTCCATTCTGTTGTGGTGTGTCGGTGGCTGTCAATTGTCTTCGTATGCCATTTACATCACAAAAATTGATGAACTCTTATGATGTAAACTCTCCTCCTCGATTAGTACGTAATACTCTAATGAACAAGTTTGTCTTCTTCTCGACATGTATCTTAAAACTCTTAAAAATAGCTAAAGCTTCTAATTTTTCCATCAAAAAATAAACCCATGTTTTTCTACTAAAGTCATCAGTGAAAGTAATTAAATACCTCTTCTTGCCATTTGAGATGGGCTTGATTGGTCCACAAATATCAGCATGCACTAATTGAAGAATTTGTGAAGCTCTCCAGGTGCTTGTCCTTGGAAATGAGAACCTTTGTTGCTTCCCTACTAAACAAGCCTTACATAGCCTTGAGGGAGACTTAAACTGTGGTAAACCATTCACCATCTTCTTCTGCTGAAGAGTCTTTAAGCCCTTAAAGCTCAAGTGTCCATATCTATAATGCCAAAGTTGCACCATATCTTCCGTGATTGTGTTAAAACAAGTAGATGTTATAGGCTGAGATATAGCATGCAGTATGAACATTCGATTTGAAGCCATCTTCGTCTCCGTTATTAAGCGTTTCTCAGGATGAAACACTTTACACTTTTTACCTTGAAACATAATGTTAAGCCCCTTTTTCTTGTAATTGCCCAATACTTAGTAAATTGTTCTTCAGCTCTAGCACATAGAATACTCCTGTGATAATCTGTGCTCTTCCATTAAATTGTAGTCGTACATTGCCCTTTCCTATTACAACCATACTTGAATTGTTGCCCAACTTCGTAGAAATTCTGAAACTTCCATCAAAATCTGAGAAGTATTCCTTCTTTCCATACATATGATTGCTGCATCCTTAGTCAAGGAACCACATATCTTCTCCATTGGCCTTAATCATATCATCACAAGCCATCCGTAACATCTCTTCTTGAGTTTGAGCATAGTTGGCTTCCTTTTACTTGCTTGGACATTCCCATTGAAAATGCCCAAGCTTATGACAGTAATAGCACTCCACTGTGGCCTTGTCGAAGCTTTGTCCTCCTCGTCCCCTTCCTCTTCCTCTAAAACTTCCACATCTTCAACCCCTTCCTCCAAATTGATCTCCATGAGTAATCTTTAAAGCGTGTTCTTCTTCCACATAAGAACTCATGCGTTGTTCATGCACAAGCAGCCTGCTTTGCAACTCATCAATGGTTAAGGTGTCTATATTCTTAGACTCCTCAATGGAACATACAACATAATCAAACTTTGGAGTCATGGATCTTAAAATCTTTTCAACTACAGCAACATCTCCCTTGTCCTCACCATTTGCTTTCATCTTGTTGGCTATGGTAAGAGTCCGAGCAAAATACTCATTCACAGATTCTCCTGCCTTCATGTGAAGAATTTCAAACTCCTTCCGGAGAGCTTGCAAGTGAGCACGCTTTACTCGTGTTGTACCTTGATACTTTTGCTTCAAAGAATCCCATATGATCTTTGTTGTGTCCTTGTTGAGGATTGTCTCCAAGATCGAACAATATATTGCTTGAAATAGATAGTTCTTTGCTTTCAAATCTTTCAACTTTTGATCTTCAAGGTTCTTCCTCTGAGCATCTGTGAGACCTTTTGCTGCTGCAGGAATCCCATTTTCCACCAAGCTCTAGTACTCCTTAAAACGCAAGAAGTTTTCCATGAGCATCGCCCAATGATCATAATGCCCATCAAATTTCGGAACTGCTGGGTGCACAAAAAAACTTTCTGTCATCGTACTTCAATCATTACACATGTAGAAGACTGCTGCTTCTAATTTTAACTAGGCCCCGTAACTTGGCTCTGATACCAAATGTTAAGAATCAGGAAAGCCTATGAAACTGAAACTGATAAAAGGAAATTTTGGAAGAAATCTCAATTTTCTAAATTGAAGAGTTAACTTGGCTATCTTATAGCCTTACACAGCAAAGCTTGAAAAATAGAAAGAAATAACAGCCCACGTTTAACAGTTCCTAATATCGTGGTAAGACTAATTCAATCAAACAACTAACCCTTAACAATAGGGATTTATTGACAGAGTGGTAACAAACCACTAAAGCAACCTAACGTCTAGAATAACAAACATAACAGTGAGCTCATGATGATTACGAGTTTATGATGCTTGTCTTTCCCTTTGATTAGAAACCCACATTGTAAGATTGTTGTTGTTGTTGTCTTTTTTTTAAACATTTTTATGTATTATTTCTCTCAAGTTACAAAGTCTATATGTCATAGTTTGTGGCAGGAAAGGGATTTGCTTTCATGCTGCCCCTATCCAATTTTTTCAATTGCTTTTTTATGAAATAATACTTTAGATGGATAGATTGAGTCTCACTTCCTTTTGTCGTTAGTTCATTTTTTGAGTTTTGTTTGGTATTTTTGATTTTTTAATGTTTTTGGGAGGGTTTTATTTTCTTTATCTGTATTCTCCCTTTTGCTTGTTTTGTAATCACAGTATTCTTCCGTCAAAAGTGAGGTCATATCAATAAATAAAAGGAGGTGCCGCCCTCTTTTAGTAAAAAAAAAAAAATCAAAATTAGCTAAATTTTTTTTATAAAATTTGTGATGAAAAAAAAAATGGAAAGCAAAAGATATTGAATGAGAAAAGAAAATGATAATTCAGCCGAAAGATTTGTCAAGATAAATTGTGGTGCCATGAAACATCTTGGAACTCAAATATCTCATAATAGTTCTTTCTACAGTGCAACTTATACACAATAAGTCAATAACTTCAACATTAACAAGAGAAAAGAATATGTCTTTTCTCTTATCATTATTCATAATAAACCAATCATAATTTCAATATAATTTTCTAAAATCCCCTTGAAGTCAACATTTTATGAAGTGATTAGTCTTAAATACAATGCAATAGGGAAAAGAAAAAATTAAGGCTCTTGAAGTTTGTATAGTCCTTGCTCAACTTCGGATGTACATTCATCCTCTTCTTAAATATAGCTTGATATAGCATAAAATAATAAAAATAACAATGATAATAAGATTTATACTGTACACTATTGAGAGGTGATAATCAAGGCTCCAATATTATTCTCTAATAAATATCCTTAAATCAACGTATAACCCTTCACCCTCTCACCATCAAAATAATTGACCAATAAATATCGAATTCAAGAGAGGCATGCCTCCTATGACTATAAAATAGGCACTTAGGAAAGAGATAAGGCACCTCATTCTTATCTATTCTTTTACTATTGCAATAATCCAATCCTTTCATATTCCCTAACTTAAGCATCAGAGTGATCCCTTAGAGTACACCCCGATCCTCGAAGTTTTTTTTTTTCTTTATTTTTAATAGGTGGTTGAGCACGTGGTCAATCTGGTTAATCCAGTCAATTTTGGTTGCAGCAATTGGCACCATCTGTGGGAATATTGGAATGGGTTGAACTAATAATGATCACAACTGCCTCTCATAATTTCAATTCCTATCATCCTTTGGAAATTGCTCGCTTTATCAATTCAATCAATGCAAGCTGATGTCTCTTCAAGAGACAAATGGTATCCATGGAGCAATTCTTAGTCTTCTAGGAAAAGATGGAATAAATATTTGGAGTGCTTCTATAACAAAGAAAGATTATTCAAAGCAGAATCTAGGAATGCTTCATTAGGATATGTGACCAAAAGGTAAATCATCAATACATCGAGAATCAACTTTGAAGATTTTAGATTCGGTAAGAAAAAATCATGGCCTCAAGGATGCTAATAGCGTTGGAGTTGATGAACAATGCATGTAAGCAATTGAGGATAATCTTTTTTAAATGATCGATTATCTTGAAAAATTTATGAAGGTTTGCAATCAACTCAATGCAACTTTATTACAATATTACGAGATATTCTCTTTTTATTGATATTTAAATGCAAGCAAGTAATAGCTTACAATGATTGTAAGACTAATTCAATGGGTCAGATAGGCTCACTTATTGGAAAAGCTCAAATGATGAGCATCACTCATGAGACTCGAAGACACCCCTTTGATGAGCACAACTCATGAGACAAGAAGAAGTGAGCACAAATCATTGAAAAATGACTCATTTGATGAATACCGCATTGGGAAAAAAATTATATATAAACGATTCCCACAAGTAAATCAATGGTGTAATGCAAATAATAAATAAAAATGAGAAACAAGAAATTTAATGTGGTTCCCTCTAATATTGAGATATGTCCACGGGACACAACGATCCAAATCCACTATCACCAAATTCGTACAAAGTGGGCACAAAAGGCACAAGCCTTACAAATACACAAAGGTGTATAACAAATGCAGCAAGGTGAAAAGGTCTCACCAAATTGTGAATAAAAACTCCAAACAACCAACCCAAGTAGCATAACTAGAGAGAAATCCCAATATGCAGATAATAATATGCAGCCGAAGTCACACAAAGGAGAAGAGCAGCAGTAGGTTGTTGCAACAGAAGATGACAGACAACTTTGCAGGCGTGAGTGGCACTGCACATGTGAGGAGATGCTGCAGAAAATGGAGAAGACAACCAGCACAGGCGTGAGGAGCTAGGTGAGGTTCTATGTGTGGAATGGAGAAAAAAACAGACCAGCTTGCTACTGTGTGAGTGAAATATGAATGAAGAGAGACTGTTGTGCTGTGCATGATGCTTTAGTGGGAGAGGCTCACTCGGAATAGTTCGGCATGCATTGACATGATTCTTGAGAAGCCAAACACACCAATTAAAAAAAAGACCCACTTTCAATGCATTGGGCCCCACAAGGAGGGAAACCCAACAAATCTCCCCCTCCCGGCTTATGGGGACGACTCCACCAATCTGGCCAAAATTCGACACTTCACATGCTTGTCTCTAGACAATGCTTTTGTCATTATATCTGAACCATTATCATTGGTGTGAATTTTTTCAAGCTGTAACAATTTCTTATCCAACACATCCCAAATCCAATGATATCTAACATCAATATGTTTTGACTTTGAATGGAAGATAGAATTCCTACTCAAATGAATTGCACTTTGGCTATCACAATAAAGAACATACCTTTCTAGTTTCATGCCCAACTCTTTCAAGATTCTCTTCAACCAAAGCAATTCTTTGCAAGCTTCCGTAATGGCAATAAACTCGGCTTCCGTAATGGATAAAGCAACACATTTTTGTAATTTTGATTGCCATACCACAACTCCCTCTACAAAAGTCATCAAATAATCTGAAGTAGATTTTCTAGAATTAACATCACCAGCCATGTTGGCATCTGTGAATCCATGGAACATAGATTTACCATTTCCAAAACACAAAAACACCTTTGAAGTGTCTTTAAGGTATCGAAGAATCTATTTGATTGCTAACCAATGTTCCTTTCCTGGATTAGAGAGAAACCGACTAACAACTCCAACGACATGAGCTAAATCCGGTCTTGTGCAAACCATTGCATACATTAAAGAACCAATGATTGAAGCATAAGGAATTTTCTTCATCTCTTCTTTGTCTTTCTCACTTGTAGGACTTTGTTTTGTACTAAGCTTAAAGTGACTAGCAAGTGGGCAACCAACAAGTTTTATTTTATCCAAATCGAACCTCTCAAGTACTTTTTCAATGTTCCTTTCTTGAGACAATCAAATTTGCCCTTTTTCATGATCACGAATAATTCTCATGCCAAGAATTTGCTTTTCCGGTCCTGAGTATTTCATAGAAAAAGACTTGCTTAACTCCAACTTCAACTTGTCAATCTTGGAGGAGTCTTATCCTACAAGGAGCAGATCATCAACATAGAGTAAAAGAGTAATATAAGTACTATCCAGAAATTTTTTCACAAACACATAGTCATCCTAAGAGGTTTTTGAGTAACCATGATCAATCATGAAAGAATCAAATTTCTTGCACCATCCCCGTGGTGCTTGCTTCAACCCATACAAACTTTTCTTTAATTTGCACACTAAATTCTCTTTCGCTTTTTGTTTGAAGCCTTCCGGTTGTTCCATGTAAATTTCCCTTTCCAAGTCACGTTGTAAGAAAATGATTTTTACATCTAGTTGCTCAACTTCTAAATTCAAGCTTGCTGTCATGCCAAGAACAACCCGAATAGATGACATCTTCACAAATGGTGAGAATATTTTATCAAAGTCAATTCCCTTTTTCTGACCAAAACCTTTTACCACAACCTTATCCATCATTTTTCAACCTAAACAACCATTTTTTTTTCAAAGTTTTCTTTCCAAGAGGAAGTTTAACCAAATCATAAGTATGATCGTCAACTATGGACTTCATTTCCTCTTGTATAGCCTCCATCCATTCAACTTTATTTTCATGGTTCATGGCTTCTTGATAGCTTTCAAACTCCCCTTGATCTATTATAGTAACATAGTCACTTGATGGATATTTAGTTGAAGGCCTTTGTTCTCTTGAAGATCTTCTCAATGGAGCCTTCTCTTGAACTTGTTGCTCCCCCTCATTTCATCTTCAACATCACTAGGAATTTCATCATTTCCAACATCTTCAAGAGGTGGATGAACATCTTCCATATTTTCATCATATGCCAAAGATGGAGAAGGTGACTCTAAGTCAACAAAATCATTCCCCCATTTGATTGTGGTTGCTCAACCATGCCAAAGTCTTCAATTGTTTGATCTTAAAAAAATAGAACATCCTGACTTCTAACAACTTTCTTATCAATTGGATCTCACAATCTATATTCAAATTCATCATGCCCATAGCCAAGAAAAATACATTACCTTGTCTTGTCATCAAGTTTGGATCTTTCATATTTTGGAATGTGAACAAATGCACGACAACCAAACACTTTCAAGTGATAATAAGTGACATCCTTACCTTTCCAAATTTTTTTGGGAACTTCACCTAGTAGAGAAGTTGAAGAAGTGAGCACAACTCATCAAAAAATTGTCCATTTAATGAGTATTGCTCATGAGGCTTTAAGATGCCCACTTGATGAGCATAGCTTATGAGGCAACAAGAAGTAATCATAGCTCACGGAAATATGACCCATTTGATGAGCACAACTCATAAGGTCCAAAGATGTCCACTTGATGAGCGTGCACAACTCATAAGACAATAAGAAGTGAGCACAACTTATTGAAATACGACCCATTTGATGAGCACTGTTCATGAGGTTCAATGATGTCTACTTTACGAGCACAACTTATGAGACTACAAGAAAAGAGCACAACTCACCAAAGCAAGACCCATCCAATGAGCACTGCTAAGGAGACCAAAAAATGCACTTGATAAAAGTTTCTTTGCAAATAAAATCAATTGGTCAGCCAAATGGTTGTTTAGTAGACAAGATAGAATTATCGACTTGGAAAAAGAATTGCTCAGATTGAGTTGAAATTAATTAAAACATTTCAAATTGAGTCAAATGGCTTGGATTGATCCAAAATTACTTGAACGGCTTTGAGTGAACCAAATCAGCTCAAGTTGAGCGAAACAGTGGTAGACTTTTTTTTTTAAATTAAGCCAAAGAGTGTATATACGACATGTTGAGCAAAAAATCTGGTCAAATTGAACCAAACTAGTTTGGATTGAGCCAAAAAGTGAGACTCTCGAGGAAGACTTAAAAATTTCATAGTTATGAAAGATTTCGAGGCATCCCGAGGTACTCTCGAGTCAAAGAAATATAATAAAATACTTGAGAGTAAAGGGGGGGGGGGGCAACTGATATAGCCTAAAATAATAAGAGGTAGAAATCAAGACACCACAATTATTTTCCAATAAATTTCATTAAATAAAAATATAACCCTCCCCCCTCCCCCGCCATAAAAATTATTGACCAATAAATATTGAATTCAATTGAGGCATTGCCTCTTACGACTATATAAGGGACACTTCGGAAAGAGGTAAGATATCTCATTCTTACCTATTCTTTTACTATTGTAATAATTCAATCTTTCCGTATTTCCTACCTTAGGCATCGAAGTGATCCCTCGAAGTACACCCCTATCCTCTAAGTCTCTTTTTACTAATTTTTAGCTAGCGATTGGGGTCGTTGTCAATCTTGTTAACCCGATTAGTTTCGGTTACAACATAGTCAATACCATAAGTTGCATGGCCATACTCAAAAGCCTTAATGTGATCATTGAGACCTTAAGTCCTTGAATTTATATCCCAAAAAATTAATCTTAAGCACAAAAATTGTGCTTGGAAAAATGGATTTCCAGTTTTAGATTTTTTTTATAGATTAAACAAAATTCAATATAATTTTGTATTACATTTTTATTGTCCAATTTCAAGGTCTAAATCCATATTCTACCAACAAAAAATTCTCTCTCTCTCTCTCTCTCTCTCTCTCTCTCTCTCTCTCTCTCTCTCTCTCTCTCTCTCTCTCTCTCTCTCTGTTGCTTCATAAGTTTGTATAATTCTTATGTCCATGTTCTTTCTGACACCTTTCTCACTCTAAAATATCACCTCCCTATTATCCTAACTTTTCTCTCTAATTTTTTCTCCTTCTCTACTATTCCCTTAGTTTTGTTCTTTTTAACTTCCTCCTCTAGTACTCATTCTATTTTTAAGTGAGTGGTTTTAACCTAAAATAATTTGCATTTTACAATATTGTTTTAGGTTATTATAATAAAATTTTTTTTTTCTTTAACTAACTTGACACAAAATTTTTGAGACTTTGTATACATTTTTAGAGTGGGGAGGAGTGCCAAATTCAACATCTAAAAATAGAATAAAATAAAAATAAAATTTACATAATTCTAGGTCACCCCACTAAAATATTAAGTAGATCCCAAATAAGTTAGGCTTGCACCAATACTTTCTATAGTTGGTTTGAGTTCAACTTCAGAAAAGGCCTCAATTACATAGATTGATGGACAACCCATTTTTACTTATTTTTATTTGCATTTTTTTTATCTGTAGATGAATAATACTATAATCTTGCTTATTGAACCCAATAATACTAACTCGTCAGTGCACTAAGCTAGAATAGGTTTAAAGTAGTCTGGAATGAAAAATTAAGGGCTAATTAACATGTAAAATACGAAGTTATACAATATGCATATGTCATGCATGTAACTGCATAACACTTGTTGGGTCTAGCCCACAATAATAATAATAATAATAAAAAAGTAGGCCATGTCGTCAGCCCATAGGGCAATTAAAGAAGGGGGCTTTTGTGGGTTCCTTTCGAGAGCCGTGGAGAGCTGCGCCACAAAAAAAATAAGGGGCAGCTGCTGTTGCTGCTGTGCGTGGAGAAGAACACTCACGATCATTTTTATCAACTCGATGATCGGAAGGTCTTTTATGATCCGATTTTTTTGAAATTTGGAGAGTACATTCAGGATTTGTCGACCTTCGACCTGAACGGTAAAGATCTGTTTCAGTACTTTGAAGGATCTGATTTTATAGTACTGAATGTAACTGCATTTGGGTGACTTATTTTCGCTCATTCTTGTTTTATTGTGATTTTTTTGAGAATCCTTTTTACTCTAAGTTTGTGAGCATTTTCGGTGATTGTACTGTTATAATTTTTGCCTTTATTATGGTGAAAATTTTATTGGGTCTCATAAACCCCGTGGTTTATACCCTTCACATTGGAGGAGTTTTCCATGTTAAAAATCGTGGTGTTCCTATTGTGGTGTTTGATTTATTATTATTGTTGATTGGTTATTTTTTATCTCCACAAATTTAATTTTTGGGAAAGATTTATCCGTTATACTAGTTGTCTTGTCACTTTCCCAACAAGTGGTATCAGAGATTGGTTCATATTAAATATGGAAGACAAAGACAACATAGGTACTTTGGGCAAGCTCACAATTTCAAATTATTCAATTTGGAAACCAAAGATGGAGGACATTCTTTATAGGATTTATTTGATCTGATTGAGTTGGGTAGCGATAAGCCGAAAAAATAAACTGAAACTGACTAGAAGAAAATGCATAGGAAAACAATTGGCATAATCAGACAGTGGGTGGATAATAGTGTTTTTCATCATGTGGCTCAATAGACAGATGCCCAAATACTTTGGAAGAAGTTGGAGAGTCTTTATGAGAGAAAGACTGCTCGCAACAAAGCTTTTGCAATTAGAAAGCTTGTAAATTTGAAGCTTAGAGCAGGAAAATCTATTACTGAGCATTTGAGCGATTTTCAAAATTTGGTAAACTAGTAAATTAACATGATGATAATTTTAGATGATAAACTACAAGCTTTGTTGCTATTAAGTTCTTTACCAGATAGTTGGAAGACCCTTGTAGTATCTCTTAGCAACTCAATCCCAAATGGTGTGTTAACCCTGCCATTTGATAAAGATAGCTTGTTTAATGAAGAAACTAGGAGGAAAGAAATGGACACAGATAATACCCAGATACTTGTTACAAAAGATAGGGGGAGAAGCCGATACAAAAATGAAAGGGGTAGAAGTAAAAGTAGAAGCAAGTCAAGATTAAGATTTAAAAATATTGAGTATCATTATTATGGTAAAAATGGTCATATCAAGAAATATTATTACAAGTGGAAGAGAGAAAATAAAAGTAACAGTGACAAGAAAGAAAAGAAGGATCAGGATAATTATGATCGTGTTGTCACTACTATTGGAGATGATTTGGTTCTTGGTTATGATGATAATGTAATTAGTGTTACCTATAATGAAGTTAGTTGGGTGGTTGATAGCAATGCCTTTTTTCACGTGACATCAAGGAAGGATTTCTTCAGTTCATATACTTCCAGTGACTTTGTAGTTTTGAAGATAGGAAATAATGTTGTGGTACAGATAGTTGGCATTGGAACTGCTTGCTTAAAGACCAACAATGGAATAGAATTGGTACTCAATAATGTTAAGCATGCTCCTAGTGTTCTTCTACATTTGATCTCTGTTGGAAGACTTGATGATGATGGATATTGTAACTTCTTTGGTAATGGAAAATGGAGACTTACCGAAGGAAATTTAATTGTGGCCTGAGGTAACAAATTTTCTAATTTATATTTTATGAATGCTTTTATTTGCTTGAATTCTGTGAATGCAGTTGATAGCGATATCACATTAGAGTTATGGTACAAACGAATCAATCATATAAGTGAGAAAGGACTCTATTGGTTGGCCAAAAAGAATTTGCTGTTAGGCTTAAATGGTGCAAAACTAAAAAGATGTGTTCACTGTTTGGTCGGGAAGCAGAGAAGGGTTTAAATTAAGAGTCATCCTCCTTCGAAAAAAATAGAGTTACTTGAGTTGATTCATTCAGATGTTTGTGGCCCAATGAAGGTAAGGACACTTCGTGGTGCACTTTATTTTGTTACTTTTATTGATGATCATTCAAGAAAGCTTTGGGTTTATGCTTTGAAGTCCAAAGATCAGGTGTTTGATATGTTTAAAGATTTTTAGGCTTTAGTTGAGAGAGAAATAGGAAAGAAGATAAAATGTATTCGCACTGATAATGGTGGCAAGTATTCTAATCCATTTGATGTGTACTGTAGACAACAAGGCATCTGACACTAAAAGACACCTCCTAAGACTCCTTAATTGAATGGTTTGGTAGAAATGATGAACATAAAATTGGTAGAGAGAGTCAGATGTTTGCTTTCAAAAGAAAAACTACCTAGATCATTTTGGGGTGAGGCATTATATACTGTTGTTCATGTAATTAACTTGTCTCCTACTGTTGCACTGCAAACTAATGATGTAACGCCTCAAACTCAAAACTAGGGTCTGGAGTGTTATTTGAAATAAATCTCTGATACCGCCTCGTGATGCCCCGAACCCACCAAGTGGGGTATGGGTGCCATGTGTCAGAGTTTTTACATCTATATATATATCTCTCTCTCTCTCTCTCTCTCTCTCTCTCTCTCTCTCTCTCTCTCTTAAAAGTGTTATACTAGCCTTGAGCTCACTAAGCTTGATCCTACGGAGATCCTGAAAAGATGAAATTCAACTATTGAGTGAGACATATCTCAGTAAGGATGGAATACATTAAATCAGTGTATAGCTATCGTGAGGTTTGTGTACAACATATATATTTTATCCTTTTCAAATAAGAGCACAATTATGAAATTATTTTCTGTTCCTACTCCACACATGTAAGGTATTTTACCAACGAGAGTTTCCAAGGATTGGGGTGACTTCCCGTCCATACAAGTAGCACCCCTCTGCTCTGATACCTTAAGCAACCTACGATCACAACTGAAGCATATCAGGGCACTTACCTTACTCAGTAAGCCCTCAGGTGGATGATTTATCTCGTATTCACACATTCACACAAAGGTTTACTGGTAGAAGTTCCCAAGAATAACGAAGATTGCCCGCCCATACAAGTAGCTTCCCTATGCCCTAACACGTTATGCAGCCCATAGCTACATCTAATACCTATCAGGGCACTCGCCTTTCTCAACAAGCCCTCGGGTGAAGAGTTTATCTCACCCCAAGTATATGTAATACTACTATATTTAATACTGATAATTCTTTACTACATTACTCTTTATGTTGTTATCTCTATGTCATTCATTATTTTCACATTCATATTCTACATTTATCATTTCTGTATTCATGTATGCTTTCATATATTATGTTTTCATATCATTTCCGTCTGCTATTCTTATATCTGTTGTTCCCATATTTGCTATTTCCATATCCATTGTTCTCATATTATTCATGGTTAAACTTACAATTATGCGTTTAGAACCCTTTATACTAGTGAAAAATCATAGTCATGCTTCCGCCCCATAACGGATTGTGCGGCCCAAAGGCTGGACTTAACCCTGGTTGGCCCTTTAGAGTTAAATCAACCACATTCTACAGTCTATAGGTCCGATTGGCTATTTCCATACCGGTTTAGACTCTAGGGGGACCCTACCCTTCCCAGCACAATCGACCATCCCATCTCCACACTTTATCTAAAACGTGTGGGTGCACTAGTGCTTCCATACATATTCGCAACAGTACTGTGCCCATTTTTTGGTCCACCAGAGTTTTACCATACATTGTAATTTAACATTCTCAAACACATGCAGAATAAATCATATTACATTTTAATTCTAAATGCATTTTCAGTATTTCCTGCATCTCATGCATATATCATAGTTCAACACAGAAACTTCATTTTAATTATGACATACAATTTAGCAACATATTTCATATGTTTACTGTAAAAATAAGCCAAGCCGCATTCATCATTAATATATTGAAAATAATCATTTAATTTCTTACACAATTATCCAAAAAATCGGTCATTTTAACTTTCCATTTTCACAAATAATATCTAGGAGCACAACCCTAGGCTCAGAAATTTACAATTTAAACGGTTGGCTTTTCAGAACTCACTAGAAAATTATTTACATATATACATAATATTTCTATATTTCACCAGTTATTTTCTCAAAAATATTGATTGGTTTCCTGAACTACGCCAGTAGGGACCCCCAAAATGATGTCTACGGTGCTCACCCGAACCCTAAATAAAAAATCCTAGTTTAATCAAATAAACCCAAATAACCTACTATTTCAATATATTCTTAACCTAAAAATTTCAAATAATTGTTTTAAACTCCCAAACTAAGAATCCTAACCCTTACTTCAACTTTGGAGCGATGCCTGGAAAACCCAGTTTAGAAATCTACTCCACTAGATGTGTAGAGAATCTCCCCTTGAACACCGTAGCAGTTTTCATTTGTTGATTTGAGACGAATTCGGGCCAAAATCTTAGAGAGAAGTTTTAGAGAGAGAAAAATAAAAAAAAAATGATTTCTTTGCAGAGAAGCTTCCTCAAATCTATTTATACACGATGTTGTCACGTGGCTTCGTCGACAAGAAGACAGAATTCGTCAACGAACCACAGAAGGGAATTCGTCGACGAGAGGATTTATTCGTCGGTGAAACCTAAAATTTGAAATTCACTCTCTCGAATATCTTCGTCAACGAGGGACTGAATTTCATCAACGATCCCTAGAAGAATACTATAGACGAAGTCAAAGGATTCGTCTTCAAAATTTGCTGCCTTTTTCTTTTAAAATTTTCCCTTTTCCCCTTATTATCTATTTATCTATTCTATTTATTATCTTTCCTAATTTTTTAATAATTATAATTTTTCAGTTCTCTACAAATGTCTCTGACAGAATTTGGTATGGAAAGGATGTTTCACATGGCCATCTACATGTGTTTGGCTGCAAAACCTTTGTTCTTGTGCCTAAAGATGAAAGGTCCAAGTTAGATGTCAAGGCAAGGCAATGCATTTTTATTGGGTATGGTCAGTAAGAGTTTGGCTATAAGTTTTATGACCTAGTGGAAAAGAAACTTGTAAGAAGTCGTGATGTAGTTTTCATGGAGGATCAAACCATTGAAGACATTGGCAAGATGTAAAAATCTCAGTTTCAGGATAGTGATGGCTCACTTGACTTGGATCCGATTCTTTCTGAAAATTTTCCTGATACAGTTGATATTGGCAATTAGTATGATATAGAGATAGATGTTCTGAATGATCATGTGGTGGAAGATCACAAAACTGCTGACGAGGAAGGTACTTCGACTATTAAACCACCTATAGCTTAACTCAGGAGGTCTACTCGAGGCCGACAGCCCTCCATGAGATATCTTGTAGATGAGTATGTTCTTCTAACTGATCAGGGAGAACCATAGTGTTATAAAGAAGCCATTGAAAGTGAGCAGAAGCAACAATGGTTTAGTGCAATGAAAGATGAAATGAAATCTCTGCATGACAACTACACTTTTGAGCTGGTAAAATTACCTAAAGGTAAGAGAGCTTTGAAAAAAATCTGTGGGTCTATAGATTAAAATAGGAAGAGAATTCTTCACTCCCAAGGTACAAGGCTAAATTAGTTGTCAAAGGTTTTAGTCAGAAAAATGGGATTGATTTTGGGGAGATTTTCTCACTGGTAGTGAAAATATCATCAATCCGTGTTGTTTTGGGCTTGGCTACTGGTCTTGATTTGGAGGTTGAGCAGATGGATGTGAAAACTACTTTCCTCCATGGTGATCTCAAGGAAGAAATTTATATGAACCATCCTGAGGGGTTTTATGGTGAAAGGTAAGGAAAATTATGTTTGCAGACTGAAGAAGAGCTTGTGTGGCCAGAAATAAGCTCCTAGATAGTGGTATAAGAAGTTCGAGTCTGTTGTGATTCAACAAGGCTACAGGAAGACGACTTCAGACCATTGTATATTTGTTCAAACATTCTTTAATAATGATTTCATTATTTTGTTGTTTTATGTTGATGACATGCTCATTATTGGTCACAATGCTTCTAGAATTGACATGTTAAAGCACATGTTGAACAAGCCTTTTTCCATGAAAGACTTGGGACTAGCGAAACAGATTCTTGGCATGAGAATCTCACGTGATAGAAGTGCTAAGAAGTTATGGCTATCTCAGGAAAAGTATATTGAGAAGGTACTTCAACGGTTGCACATGGAGAAAAGCCAAAGTGGTAAATACTCCTCTTGCTACACATTTCAAGTTAAGTAGAAAACAGTCTCCTTCTAATGATGAAGAAAAGAGAGACATGGAAAGTGTTCCATATGCATTTGTAGTTGGTAGCTTAATGTATGTCATGGTTTGTACAAGGCCATATTTAGCTCATGCAGTTGGTGTAGTTAGTAGATTTCTCTCTAATCTAGGTAAAGAGCATTGAAATGTTGTGAATGACTGGAGATTTGGACTTGAGGAAATCTACTTCAGGTTATTTGATTACCTTTGCAGGGGGAGCTGTGTAGTAACCCGAGAAAAATAATTAATTAATTAAGTAAACATTATTTAATTGAATTAATTAAGTAAATAATATGATGGGTATAAATATATAAATATATATATGTATATATAAAGATAAAAGTAATATGTATGGATATCTCTCTCTCTCTCTCTCTCTCTCTCTCTCTCTCTCTCTCTCTCTCTCTCTCTCTCTCTCATCTCTCTCCTCATTTTCTTGGCAAATACTCGGTCCATCAGAAAATGAAAAATACCGCTGGATTCCATTCTCCACCATCGTCAATTTAACAAGAATAGATTTTTCGTAGGAGCATTGTAGGCATTACTCCCGAGGTAAGGTAAACCTACTCTTTCTCCTCAATTTCTCTCAAATTTTCAGTCTAACTAACGATTTGAAACCACCGCGTGGTTCTAAGAGCATTTCTCAACAAGTCTAGTGGAGCGGATTTTTGAATTGGGCTTTCTAGGCACCACTCCAAGGTTAGGGTAAGATTTAGGAAATTAAGCAAATTGGTTATTCTTGGGAGTTTACTTGTTTATTTGGAGTTTATGGACTTAGAAAATGTTAAAATAGCTTCTTCTTTTTTTTGGGGTTGATTTGATTGAACTAGGATTATTGAATCAAGGTTCAGGTAAGCGCCGCAGACATCGTTTTGGGGTCCCTCCTGGCGTAATTTCTAAAACCAGGTAAGGGGAATAGATTAAGCCAGTAATTTTGTAATTTAACCGGTTAAAATGAAAATTGTGTGTGTGTGTGTGTGTGTGTGTGTGTGTGTGTGTGTGTGTATGTATGATTATCATGTGGGTTTTGAAAAGCCAACCGTTTGAAATAAGATTTTTGAGCCTAGGGTTGTGTTATTAGTTATTATTTGAGAAAATGGAATGATTAAAGTAATGGATTTTGTGGATAAATTGTGGAGATAATTAATGTGTATTTTCAATAAAACAGATGATGAACATGGGTTAGCTTATTATTTCAGATAATATAATTATATATATTATTCAAATCATGTGGCATGAGTAAAGTGAATATACTGTATTGAATTATGATATATTTATGAGATGTTAGAAATACTGAAATGCGTTGAGAATATATATTGTGTGTGATTTTTTAAAATAGAGCTGAATGAGAATGTTAAATTGTAATGTATGGTTTGAGAACTCTAGTAGACCATAGTATGCACAATACTATTATGAGTGATTTATGAAGAGCTAGTGCACCCACATGTCTTAGAGAGAGTATAAAAATGAGATAGTGGATTGGGCTGAGAAGGGTAGAGTCCCCCTCTAGTCTAGACCAGTATGGGAACAACCAATTTGACTTACAGACTAAAGAAGTTGTTACTGATTTAACTCTGGTGGGTCGACCAGGGTTATGTCCATCCTACGGGCCACACAACCCGTTGTGAGGGGAAGCATGACAGTGTTTATCCATTTAGCAGTGAGTTCTAAATGCATAATTATTAATTTAACCGATGTATAACATAAGAACAGTGTATGTGAAAGCAGATTATGTGATGTGGAAGGTGAATACAAATTATGTGATGTAAAATGTGGGAAAAGAATAAGCGATGCGATATATTATGTGATGTGAAGTACTGAGAACCATGAAAACTGAATAATGAAGAGATGAGTATTACGAAGATAACAGATTCAGAGTAAAGAATAAATGTATTATATATTGTAGTATTATATGTATTTGAGGCGAGGTAAACTCTCTGCTCAAGGGCTTATTGAGAAAGGCGAGTACCTTGATAGGTATCAAATGTAGCCATACCGGGCTGCATGATGTATTAGGGCAGAGGAAAGTTACTTGGATAGGCGGGTAATCTTCCTTATCCTCAAGAACCTTCATTGATAAATATTTGTATGAATATGTGTGAACACGAGACAAACTATCCACCTGAGGGCTTACTGAGTAAGGTAAGTGCCCTGATGAGCATCAGTTGTAGCCATACCCGGTTGCATAAGGTATCAAGGCAGAGGAGTGCTGCTTGTATAGGCAGGTAATCACCCTAATCCTTGGGAAACTCTCGTTAATAAAATACGTTGCATGTATATGAGTAGGGACAGAGAATGATTTCATAATTGTGGATTAATTTGTAAATGATGATTATATTTTATACACAAGCCTCATGATAGCCACACACTGGTATTAATCTATTCTCTCTTACTGAGATGTGTCTCACCCGTTATACAATTCATCTTTTCATGACCTTCGCGTGATCGAGCTTAGCGAGCTCGGGGTTGGGTTTATTGGCATAGTATTTTTATGAGAGGGTACAGATTTTGGTTGTATTTTTTGTTTATACTTTTAGTTTTCTGAGATATATATATATATGGATACTGGATATTGGGAAATACCATTTTGGGATGTTTATATAGTACTCTAGTATATTATTAAGGATGTTTATTTATTTTTCCGTTGCGTGATTGAGGTTATGGTATCAGACATAGGTGATTGGATCACATCACATCACGGGCCTCAATTGGTGGGTTCGGGGCATGATAGAGTGGTATTAGTGCATTAGGTTGTTAGGTTTTGTAGACTCTAGATGGATTAATACCAGAGTATAGGATCGAGTTAGAATGAGGATAGGAATGGGTAGATTAAGATACTATTAGGAATTCTGAATTGTTTTTCATGGCTTGGAGGCAGAAATCCCTTGACGGACTTCTGTGATTTTATGATTCAGTTGCGAGTTTTTGAAAACCGTGGTAAATCCATCGATGATGATGTTTCTGAGGAATGACCCCGATTTTTGACGTTTCTTGATTTTCTAGTTTAACATTTGTATCCCAACTAGTGCAGACATTGCCCGTGGCGCGGGAGCAGGTAATAAATTTATATTATGAGATAAGCAATAGTTATTTCTAGTTTTAGATAAATGTAGTTATTTGTAGTTATAAAGTATATTGGAATATGTGGTATGGGGTGGTTCGTTAATAATATAATCTAAATATAATTATCGGTTCACAAATTTCGAGAACGAAATTCTTTCAAAGAGTGAAGAATGTAGTAACCCAGAAAAAAAAATTAATTAAACTTTATTAACTTTATAATAATAATAATATTATTATATATACATACATATATATATATATATATTTTTGTATATATAATAATAATATTATTATAAAGTTAGTGGGGGGAATACTTCCTTTGTAAGCCATCAAAGATCAAAATTGGATTGGAAATCCAATTTCACTCACAGAGCCGCCCCCCTCTCTGTCTCACGCAATTTTCTCTCGCTCTACTTTCTCTCTCCTCTGCCTTCCTCCTCTCTCTCTCTCTCTCTCTCTCTCTCTCTCTCTCTCTCTCTCTCTCTCCTCATTTTCTTGACAAATACTTGGTCGATCAGGAAACAGAAAATATTATTGGATTCCATTCTCCACCATCGTCAATTTAACCGAAGTGGATTTTTCATAGAAGCGTTGTAGGCACAACTCTTGGGGTAAGATAAACCTACTCTTTCTCCTCAATTTCTCTCAAATGTTCAGCCTAACTGACAATCTGAAACCACCACGTGGTTCTAGGAGCGTTTCTCTATAAGTCTAGTAGAGCGGATTTTTGAACTCGGTTTTCTATACACCACTCTAAAGTTAGGCTAAGATTTAGGGAATTAAGCAAATTGGTTATTCTTTGGAGTTTAATTGTTATTTGGAGTTTATGGACCAAAGAAATGTTAAAATAGTATTTTATTTGGGGTTGATTTGATTGAACTAGGGTTATTGAATCAAGGTTCAGGTGAGCGCCGCAGGCATCATTTTGGGGTCCCTGCTAGCGTAGTTTCTGGAAACCAGGTAAGGGGAATAGATTAAGCCAGTAATTTTGTAATTCAACCGGTTAAAATTGAAATTATATGTGTGTGTGTGTGTGTGTGTGTGTGTGTGTGTGTATATAATTATCATGTGGGTTTTGAAAAACCAACTGTTTGAATTGAGATTTTTGAGCTTAGGGTTGTGTTATTAGTTATTATTTGCAAAAATGAAATGATTAAAGTAATGGATTTTCTAGATAGACTGTGAAGATAATTTAACGTGTATTTTTAGTAAAACAGACAATGAACATGGGTTGGCTTATTATTTTAGATAATATAATTTTTTTATATTATTCAAATCGTGTGACATGAGTAAAATGAATATACTGTATTGAATTATGATATATTTTTGAGATGTTGGAAATACTAAAATGCGTTGAGAATATATATTGTGTGTGATTGTTTAAAACAGAACTGAATGAGAACGTTAAATTGCAATGTATGGTTTGAGAACTCTGATGGACCATAGTATGCATAGTACTGTGTCGAGTGATTTATGAAAGAGCTAGTGCACCCACACGTCTTAGAGAAAGTGTGGAGATGAGATGATCAATTGGGCTGAGAAGGGTAGAGTCCCCCTAGAGTCTAGACTAGTATAGGAATAACCAATCTGAGTTAATGACTAAAGAGGTTGTTACTAATTTAACTCTGGTGCGCCGACCAAGGTTAAGTCTAGCCTACGGGACGCACAACCCGTCATGGCGGGAAGCAGGACATTGTTTATCCATTTGACAGTGAGTTCTAAATGCATACTTGTTAATTTAACCAATGTATAACATAAGAACAGTGTATGTGAAAGCAAATTATGTGATGTGGAAGGTGAATACAAATTATGTGGTGTGAAATGTTGGAACAAAAAAAGTGATGCAATATGTTATGTGATGAGATATATTATGTGATTGAGAACTGTGAAACTGAGATCATGAAGAGATGAGTATTATGAAGATAACAGATTCAGAGTAAAGAATAAATGTATTATATATTGTAGTATTATATGTATTTGAGGTAAGGTAAACTCTCTGCTCGAGGGCTTGTTGAGAAAGGCGAGTACCCTGATAGGTATCAAATGTAGCCATACCGGGCTGCATAACGTATTAGGGCAGAGGGAAGTTACTTGGATAGGCGGGTAATCTTCCTTATCCTCGGGAACCTTCATTGATAAATAATTGTGTGAATATGTGTGAACACGAGACAAACTATCCACTTTAGGGCTTACTGAGTAAAGTAAGTGCCCTGATGAGCATCAGTTGTAGTCATACCCAGTTGCATAAGGTATTAGGGCAGAGGGGTGCTGCTTGTATAGGCGGATAATCACCCCAATCCTTGGGAAACTCTCATTAATAAAATATGTTGCATGTTTGTGAGTAGGGACAGAGAATGATTTCATAATTATGGATTAATTTGTAAATGATGATTATATTTTATATACAAATCTTATGATAGCCACACACTGGTATTAATCTACTCCGTCTTACTGAAATGTGTCTTACCCATTATACAATTCATTTTTTCAGGACCTCCGCATGATCGAGCTTAGCGAGCTTGGGGTTGGCTTTGTTGGCATAGTATTTTTGTGAGAGGGTATAGATTTTGGTTGTATTTTTGGTTTATGCTTTTAGTTTTTTGAGATATATATATGGATACTAGATGTTGGAAAATACTGTTTTGGGATGTTTATATAGTACTCAGGTATATTATTAAGGATGTTTGTTTATTTTTTGGCTGCGTGATTGAGGTTATGGTATTAGACACAGATAATTAGGTCACATCACACCCCGGGCCCCACTTGGTGGGTTCGGGGCGTGACAAGCTATTTCTTGACAATCCAAGTTGCAGAAATGTGTTGCTTTGTCCACTATAGAAGCTGAATTCATTACAACTACTGAGGCATGTAAAGAGTTATTGTTGATGAAGAAATTGGTTTGTGAAGTTGGATTCACTTAGAAAAGGTATGTGTTATTTTGTGATAACCAAAGTACTATTCATCTAAGTAAGAATTCAACCTTACATTGTAAATCAAAGCATATTGATGTGAGATATCATTGGATTCGAGATGTTTTGGATTCTCAGTTACTTGAACTTGAGAAAATCTACACTGGTAAGAATGTTGTTGATAAGATGACAAAAGTGGTGCCTCGTGCGAAGCTTTAGTTGTGTGCCAAGGCAGTCGGTATCAAAATTATTTGATAATCTTAATGAATATCTCCTTCCTCTTATGGGCTAGAGGGGGAGATTTGTTGGGTCTAGTCCACAATAATAATAATAATAATAATAATAATAATAATAATAATAATAATAATAATAATAATAAAAGAGAAGCCTATGTCGTCAGGCCGTTAAGGCAATTAAAGGAGGGGGCTTTTGATGGTTCCTTTCTAGAGTCGTGGAGAGCTGCACCATAAGGGGGGGGGGGGGGCACCAGTTTTTGTTTTTGTTCGTCGGGAAGAACACTCACAACTATCTTTACCAACTCGACGATCGAAAGGTCTTTTGTGATCTTTTGTGATTTGATTTTACTGAAATTTAGAGAGCACATTCGGGATTTGTTGACCTTTGATCTAGATGGTGGAGATCTATTTCAAAGTTTTTGAGAACTTGATTTTGTAGTATTGACAGTAACTACGTTCGAATGACTTCTTTCCGCTTATTCTTATTTTATCGTGATTCTTTTGAGAATCCTTTTTGCTCTAAATTTGTGAGCATTTTTGGTGATTGTAATTGTTGGAATTTTTGTCTCTATTATAGTGAAAATTTTATTGGTTCTCATAAGCCCCGTGGTTTCTACCCTTCACATTTGAAGGGTCTTCCACGTTAAAAATTGTGGTGTTCCTATTGTGGTGCGTGATTTATTATTATTACTGGTTGGTTATTTTTGTTCGTTACAAATTTAATTTTTAGAAAAGATTTATCTGTTGTGCTAGTTGTCTTGTCACTTTCCTAACAACAATTTCATCAAAATAGGTGGAAAATTGAAGTATGAAACAAGAGAATTTGTATGTAACCTTGGGTTTTATTAGAAGAAAAATCTTCCCAGGGGAATGTATTCCAAATTTGAAATTATAATTTTAACTTGACAAAGAAGCAAAATTTAAGGATATATTCTCAGGGAACTTATCTCCTATTCCCATTTCACATTCCCATCCTCCGTCCTCTACTTGGCTTGCCTTTGTCATAAAATAGTATAAATCGTACAAGTAAATGTTTGAAGTATAATTAACTCGTTGTAGAAAGAGAAGCAAAGGAAACGAGTTAGGAAATAATAGTCAAGGAGAGAAAATTCAAATGCATCTTTTAACTGTTAGGTTCGTTTGAAACTTAGAAAATAATAGGGATACGAAAGAAAAATAAAAAAGAATCCTTATTTTCATATTTGGTTATCAAGAAAAATAAGAAAAAAAATAAAAAAATATATCAAATTTATAAACACAAATTTGATTTTACATATGATTAATTTTTTTTTTCATGTAAAATCTTTGATCTAAATGAATCCTCAATAAATGGAAAAAAAAATCTTCTTAACATGATACATTAAACAATTAATTCTAAATTAAAGGGTGAAATGAGAGAAGACATTTATGATTAAATTATAATAATATATAATTGGTGGATCGCAAAAACATTCCTGTCAATTTTTTGGTACAAGAAAACATTGATGTCTTGATATCTCCTACCGTAGACT